>NC_030441.2:10319621-10367121 GCF_001660625.3 Ictalurus punctatus | reverse complement strand
AAGTCTTTCTCTTTCCCACAAATTCCAAAACAAGGAAATTCACAAGCCACTTCTGTTTCAATAATCCAAGCCTCGACTTTGTCTTTTGTCTCTGTGTCAGAGATATCACCTTACCAAATTTTTGCTCTGTGAATCAAGAGTAAAAAAAAAAAAAAAAAAAAAAAAAAATACAATGGTAGCAATTGTCATAGTAAAGGTAATTAGCAACAAGAGCTAGGCTAATTATACGGCAATTACAAAAGGCCGGAGCGACCGCTATTCTCTTATTAGCGGTGTCAGATTTTCCTGTTAAAATATCCGGAGACGCATTGTGCTGCGGTAATGCTGGAGTAATAACACACGTTCTGTTTCGTGAGCACAGTGTTATCAGCGATCAGCTGTTATTTATAGCATGAGGAGAGAATAGAAACGGTGACAGCTGGAAATTGAGTTGTTTCCCCGACTCTGTGGCAGGATCTGTGCTGGTGGACAAAAAGAGTCACGCAGAGGGAGTCACCGTTTCGTACAGAAGGGTTTTAAGGAAGCATAACAAACAAGGACGGTTTGGTCTCTTTTTAAAAATGTGCACGCCAGTGATTTCATTCAGAGCAATGTGTCGATGGACAACGCATGCCGATGTGGAAAAATGACACCGTTGTCCTGTTTAAAAAGTTCATCCGGGTTAAGATTTTGGTGGAATGCATGGTGGATCATGTGTCAGCCAATAGAAGATACTCTGGGCAAAGCATCCATGCTGATGTTGAGAAAACGGATAGAGAAACTATTTGCACCCAGTGCTAAAATCTATAATTAAATCCTGTAAAAAAAAAATCTATAATTAAATCCAGTGTTAAAAATCTATAATTAAATCCAGTGCTAAAATCTGTAATTAAATCCAGTGCTAAAAATCTATAATTAAATCCTGTGTTAAAAATCTATAATTAAATCCTGTTAAAAATCTATAATTAAATCATGTGTTAAAAATCTATAATTAAATCCAGTGCTAAAAATCTATAATTAAATCCTGTGTTAAAAATCTATAATTAAATCATGTGTTAAAAATCTATAATTAAATCCTGTTAAAAATCTATAATTAAATCCAGTGTTAAAAATCTATAATTAAATCCTGTGTTAAAAATCTATAATTAAATCCTGTAAAAAAAAAATCTATAATTAAATCCAGTGCTAAAATCTGTAATTAAATCCAGTGTTAAAAATCTATAATTAAATCCTGTGTTAAAAATCTATAATTAAATCATGTGTTAAAAATCTATAATTAAATCCTGTTAAAAATCTATAATTAAATCCAGTGTTAAAAATCTATAATTAAATCCTGTGTTAAAAATCTATAATTAAATCCTGTGTTAAAAATCTATAATTAAATCCTGTGTTAAAAATCTATAATTAAATCCAGTGTTAAAAATCTATAATTAAATCCAGTGTTAAAAATCTATAATTAAATCCTGTGATGAAAATCTATAATTAAATCCAGTGTTAATCTATAATTAAATCCAGTGTTAAAAATCTATAATTAGCAGTGAGAAAAAAGAGACTCTTAGATGTGTTTTGATTCTGTCTTTAAATGATTCTTTACAGATGTCCATAATCTGATATATTTTATTTTTTTTGAAATAAATATTTTCAGTGAAATGCCACAAAGCAGTTCAAATACAATGGAAAACAAGGGTCATAAATACATAAATACTATGGCCAAAATTCAGAATTAAATTAGTGATGCAGGAATACCCGAGGACACCACATCCTTTCCAAGTTTTGGAAATTCTAACTCTTCGTTCAACCCCTACTGTTGTCACTTATGGGCATGCACTTTCCTGTATTATTATTATTTATTTGTTTGTTTGTTTGTTTGCTTGTTTATTAATTTTTCCAACGAGAAAGCATAGCCTCAAGCCCCCTGTACGATTTATACTCCCC
Organism: Ictalurus punctatus; assembly: GCF_001660625.3. NCBI lineage: Eukaryota > Metazoa > Chordata > Actinopteri > Siluriformes > Ictaluridae > Ictalurus > Ictalurus punctatus. The sequence continues at coordinate 10,365,207 of NC_030441.2, read as the reverse complement.
ATTTTGAGTGAAAAGGTCTTCACATTCGATTGACTTGCTCGTCCTCGGTTTTGTAGATAAGCAGGTTAAACAGGCTAAAGGGACTAGCTACTTTCGTGCGCCCACCGATCTCTGCAGCTTCCTCCCAAGCTTTATTTTCCTCTGTAATGTCTTTCTGCATGTTAAATGAGAGGCTGTAATTGATTCTGTTAATCAGTAAGACACTGTGAGTGAGTGAGGAACGGGAGAAAACCTGGATTTGGTCGAGGACTCATCGGGTCATATCCTTTGGATATGTCACTCTGGATAGAATCTCGGTTCAGATGGAGAAACTATGGGAGAGTGTGATGCACTGCGCTAATACGAGACAGCTTTGCCTACAATATTAGAAATGTGGGGGTTTTTTGTGTAGTATTTCTGTAGTTGTGTGTCTGTAGCTTGTGTACACACTCTCTCTCTCTCTGTCTCTCTCTCTGTCTCTCTCTCTCTCTCTCTCTCTCTCTCTCTCGCGCTCTCTCTCTCTCTCTCTCTCTCTCTTTCTTTTTCCACACACACACTTGTGCACACACACGTAGAGTAAAATCTTACCTCTCTCTCTCTCACACACACACATTCACACTGCAGCATTTGGGCAAGGCTCAGCTTGTCAGTTCCTGCCTGAACCCTTAATATTCAGCTGTAGCTGTCCACACCGAAGCTGAATTAAACTGGTAGCATGTACCAAGTCTGGTTCTCTCCATTCCCGTCGTCTCTTTATAAACGGAGACTCATTAAAGTCCTTTAAAATCACAGCTGAGCGTCTTGGAAAAAAACACCACAGGGCCCTCTCTAGGTCTAATCTCTCCCGGTACCGTTAAATCGGGCCTTCTGTGGATTTCCTTTCGAAAGGGTTTGATCATAAACACACGAGAGAAGTGGGCTTTTTACTCTCCATCCTAATTTTACACACTTAGAGATGCGCGCGCACACACACACACACACACACACACACACACACACACACACACACACACACACACACACACACACACACTTCTTGTGGAGAATCGGGCACCTCACTCACAATTCATTGGAAATAATGAAAATTCTAGCTAGCAATTATAACTACTTCTATTCACGTCGAGCCTGGTTCAGCAAAAAATGGTGAAATTGTTGTAAAGAAGATTCACATGGTCTTGGCAAGTGAGTGACACACGTGTACTTCACACGTGAATACGGCCTGATTAGGATGGAACATTGAAGCCATTTTTGTCTGCACAGAATGAAGTATCCATGAAGAAGAGTTGAACAGAAAAGTGTGAGTCTGAAAGTTTTGATTGTGGTTTGAAATATGAGATTGACCTGATTGAGGTGTGTGTGTGTGTGTGTGTGTGTGTGTGTGTGTGTGTTTTAGCCTGACTTTGATCTCGATGAAACATTAGACTATCACTCAGTAGCTGTCAGTTTTAATTTCGCCCGACGGTGCGAGCTGGCCTGGGATCAGGCGGATGAGTCGGCGAGCTGTGCGAGTACTGCTTTGTGTCACGTCGCGGTAGCGGTGGATCTTTGTCACAATGCGAGGAAGCAGACTCAGAAGGGAACCCGTCCTCATCTGGGTAACAACAGATAGTGTGAGAGTAAAAGAAAGTTCATTATGGTTTAATGTGAAGTCTGTTTGTTGAACTAGTCCACTGTTCACTAAAGGAGACCCGAGTGCAAATCGGCATGTGGTAATGCAGTCCAAGACCATAGTAGCAACCGTCGTCCCAGCAACCACAGTGAGAATGTCCATGTGGAATTGAGGTCCAAAAGCATTTCCATAGTACTTCAAGCGGTACCGTCCTCAGCGATCTCCAGGCTGTAGCGTCCGATTGATGAGAGAACTCATGACTAAGGCTAAGTAATTAATCACAAGTGAAATATTGCATAAATAACCAATATTTATCATTATTTGACACAGCCAGTTAAGTTAGCTACTGGAATTGATGCTAATGTAACCTGACATTAGCAAAGAAAAGACTATCGTAGTTAAATGTAACTAGTTTTTGTTGGAAAATTCGCAGAACTGACCTCAATACGGCTTTTTCAAATTCGCTGGAGGTCATGCCGTCTAGCGAGGAAAGGAGGCGCATCGTTTTGTACGAGTTTTGGCTTACATATATATATTTACATATATATACATATGGCCTTTTGATATTTGACGGTCGAAATAAAAATGTAAGGAGTAAAAACTTTATTTATTTTTTTTTAATTTTGGGAATGTAATTAAGAGTACAAGTATTCAGTATCAGTAATACTGAAAGTATAAATACCCCAAGATTATACACAAGTATAGTAACCAAGTAGAGTTACTGAAGTATTTTCCACCACCTGGTAGCCCTGTTATGGCCAGTAGTGCTGTCTGATAATGCCCAACATGACCCAACACTACTCCAGCAAAGCAGAAGCACGGCTACTTGGCGACAAGTCATTCACACGCATACAAACACTGGGGTTTGGCCCCGCTGTACTATTTTGGTTCAAAGTTTTAAAAGTCACACTGATGTTCCTCGATTTTAAAAACCTGGCTCCATGAACTCCGCAGTAGAGTATAATAAATCCAGACCGATGTAAAACAAAACAACAGCAACAAAAAAATGGAGCTTCGCCTTGTGAAATTCTTTCTCCGTCCTCTCCTTTAGCCTTAGGGCTCTTGTACTTTAGAGAAGTAAGATGGCAGCTGTTGCACAAATAAATAATTGGCCCGACCATTTGCAATGTCTAAATGATGAGACGAAATCGGAAGGATTGGATACAACGTGCATTTCCCAGACCTCCAAGATCTCGGCGAACTGGGAAAATCATGAATATCATGCAATATTTTATTTTATTAGCATGTAAAGTTGTAATGCGTTAAGGATGATAAAGTCCGCTTTAAAAATGAAGTATTTGGTCTACTGCTTAAAGACAGAAGGAGGCAGCTGGAATGTTTTAATCGTGTAATATAACCGCTGGATAATTAATAATCTACTCTTCGACGATGTCTGAGCCAGCAATTAGCAACACGGTAGCGTCATTATTCCGTAATTCTTCCCCTGTATTGTGGCATTCATCTTTTTTCAATCTGTTTATTAACGGATGTACACGTGTGTATATGCAGTGTTCTGATCGGCCAAAGTGGTTTACACGTAGATCACCCACTTGTCATCGGGTTGCGTTTCTCCTTCTCAAAGCGTAAGACGACATCGTAAAAGTCGGATGGAATTCAAACGGCCGCTCTCGCGATTCAAAATCCTATTTTTGTTTCATTTCTATTGTCAGCTTTTGTGTTGTACGTGTTTTTACAGTCCTGAATTTCTGTCATTTCAGATTGATGTCTGATGGCTGGGAGCCTCCAGGCTCACATCCAAGATTGACACTCGACAGCGCATACTCTACGCCAATCTCTTGAGCGAGTTCCACTTTCTACCAGACAAAAACGCCCACAAGCTCCTGATACACCCGCCCACCGCCAAGCCGAGCAACATACAGGACGCCCTCAGCCAATCGCTGGGGCAGGAACGCGTTACCATGGACACCGAGTCCACCTACTCCGGCTACTCGTATCACTCGGGCCGGTCGAGAGGATCCCACAGACATGGGTAAGCATGAATATGAAGTCAACGCATACATGCGAAGAACTTTATACTTACAGTGATGCATTATACTCTCATCGTCAGGGGAAAAAAACATCCATAGGTTTGTGTATTTGTATTTGTGCGTGTTCTTTTCGAATTAGAAAACGCCCAGTTGCATTCTCCAAGAAATGTCCCAAAGTTTTCTTTAGCACAGTAGACCGGAAAATTTACTTTGACTTGTATTCAAACAAAAACAGTAGACAAGGTATTTCCTGTATTACCCATTTGACGGCGTTTTTTTTTTTTTTTTTTTTTTTTTTTTATAAAAAGACGTATGTTTTTAGTCAGAAATTGATGCTTGCAACACGTTCCAAAAATAGTTGGGACGGGGGCAATTTAGGACTTAATAACGAAGTTGAAATAACGAGGTGATGTGAAAGAGTTGAGGCAGTCGTGTTGTAGTATATAAGGAGCCTTCTAGAATGGTCTAGTCCTTCAGGAGCAAGGACGGGTCGAGACTCGGACGGCAGTTCGCCAACAGATGTGTCGGTGAATAATCCCGAATTTCGAAAACGACGTTCCCCAAAGAGAATTGGCTAGGGATTCGTGCATTTCAGCCTGTATAGTGCACAATGTGATTCAAAGGTTCGAGGAATCCGGTCAGATCCCGGTGCGTAAAGGGCAAGGTCGAAAATCGCTCCCGGACGAGCATGACCTCCAGTCTCTCAGACGTCACAGTCGTAAGGTTCTGTAATGGATATCACGGCATGGCAATACTTCATTAACCTTTGTCAGTCAACACTGTTCACTGCTGCATCTATAGATGCAGGTTAAGGCTTTACTAGGCGAAGCAGAAGCCATACATGAACGTTATCCAGAAGCTCTGCTCCAGAAGACTTCTCTGGGCTCGGTCCCATCTGAGATGGACAGTAGCACAGTGGAAGCGTGTTTTGTCGTCTGACGAGTCGACATTTCAAATCCTCCTTGGACAAAACAGCTGTCGTGGTGTTCGGTCCAAACAGGAAAGGGACCATCCAAGCTGTTATCAGCGCCAGGTCCAAAAGCCAGCGTCTGTCGTGGTATGCGGGTGTGTCAGTGCCCATGGCATGGGGAACTTGCACATCTGTGAGGGCCTCATTAATGCAGGACGATATGTAGACATTTCGGAGCAACATATGCTGCCATCCAGACGCTGTTGTTTCCAGGGACCACGTTCTGCCCGGATTACAAGCGCATTACGGCTGCGTAAGCCGAGACCGCGGGTGCTACATCGGCCTACCCGCGGTCCTGCGCTGCCTCCAGTCGAGAAGGTGTGGCGCATCATGAAGCAGAAAAAAACGGCACTCGAGTCCCCGTACAATTGCGTAGCTGAAGACCTGCATAACGGAAAGACGGGGGGAAATTCCAATCGCTAAACGCAACCAACTGGTGTCTCCAGTGCTCAAGCGCTTAATAACAGACGCGGTGGTAAACACTCAACTGTACCGACCTTTACAGCGTTGCACTCGTCCGATTTGGAAGTAGTGTATGATGAAAAAGAAAAAAAACCCTCAAAGTGAATAGAATTTTTTTCAAATCGCCAGTTTTTTGGAATTCGGAAAAAAACAAACACCACATGAGAGAGCAGTGTCTTCCAGTGATGAGTAGACCCTCAACTTATTTTCGCCCCAAATACCACAAGTATTACAAAGCCTTGACTCATGTTCTTTGAATCTCTCCCTTCTTTTCTCCCCTTTTCTTTCTTCCTGCTGTTCGGCAGGTTAGTTTTCTCTGGGCTATTTATCTTTCAGTGGTTAAATTGCTCTGACTGACAGGTTCAGGAAGTCAGTAGCAGACAGGTGCTGAGGCACCATGGAGACTAATCCTGTCTTTCTTTGTATCACTCGGCTCTCTCTCTCTCTCTCTCTCTCTCTCTCTCTCTCTCTCTCTCTCTCTCTCTCTCTCTCTCTCTCTCTCTGGGGTCTGTACACCTCTATCTCCATGTCTTTTCTTTCCTTTTTCTTGCACCAGCACCTGCATTGGCTCTAAGGTTTTGGAGGGCTCGGGGAGACGGATATTTTTTCTCACTTTCCTTCCTGCCTCATTCCCCAGCTCGCTTTTCACATTTCCATAGAGATTTTTCCTTTTCTTCAGGGATGGACCAATCATGAATTTATTAGCTAGGCCACCAGGCAGGTAAAAGCATCAATGTGCTTCCCAGCCCCATGGTTTGGTTGGCAGGGAAATGACAGGGCTTAAAAAAAAAAGGAAAAAAAAGTGGTAGCTAATGTAATATAATAACGTGGTGGTTTAGTTATTTAAGTGTCTTAATGCCGAGTAAAGGAAATGAAATGAATGAGTTTATTGTTATGATAGTGTCTAATGTAAGTGTCTAATTTGTCGCTATGTCTAATGTAAGTGTTTAATTCGTCGCTATGTCTAATGTAAGTGTCTAATTCGTCGCCATGTCTAATGTAAGTGTCTAATTCGTCGCCATGTCTAATGTAAGTGTTTAATTCGTCGCTATGTCTAATGTAAGTGTTTAATTCGTCGCTATGTCTAATGTAAGTGTCTAATTCGTCGCCATGTCTAATGTAAGTGTCTAATTCGTCGCCATGTCTAATGCAAGTGTCTAATTCGTCGCTATGTATAATGTAAGTGTTTAATTCGTCGCTATGTCTAATGTAAGTGTTTAATTCGTCGCTATGTATAATGTCGCCATGTCTAATTCACTATGTCTAATTCGTCGCTATGTCTAATGTAAGTGTTTAATTCGTCGCTATGTCTAATGTAAGTGTTTAATTCGTCGCTATGTCTAATGTAAGTGTCTAATTCGTCGCTATGTCTAATGTAAGTGTTTAATTCGTCGCTATGTCTAATGTAAGTGTTTAATTCGTCGCTATGTCTAATGTAAGTGTTTAATTCGTCGCTATGTCTAATGTAAGTGTCTAATTCGTCGCTATGTCTAATGTAAGTGTTTAATTCGTCGCTATGTCTAATGTAAGTGTTTAATTCGTCGCTATGTCTAATGTAAGTGTTTAATTCGTCGCTATGTCTAATGTAAGTGTCTAATTCGTCGCTATGTCTAATGTAAGTGTTTAATTCGTCGCTATGTCTAATGTAAGTGTTTAATTCGTCGCTATGTCTAATGTAAGTGTTTAATTCGTCGCTATGTCTAATGTAAGTGTCTAATTCGTCGCTATGTCTAATGTAAGTGTCTAATTCGTCGCTATGTCTAATGTAAGTGTTTAATTCGTCGCTATGTATAATGTCGCCATGTCTAATTCACTATGTCTAATTCGTCGCTATGTCTAATGTAAGTGTTTAATTCGTCGCTATGTCTAATGTAAGTGTCTAATTCGTCGCCATGTCTAATGTAAGTGTCTAATTCGTCGCCATGTCTAATGTAAGTGTCTAATTCGTCGCTATGTCTAATGTAAGTGTCTAATTCGTCGCTATGTCTAATGTAAGTGTCTAATTCGTCGCTATGTCTAATGTAAGTGTCTAATTCGTCGCTATGTCTAATGTAAGTGTCTAATTCGTCGCTATGTCTAATGTAAGTGTCTAATTCGTCGCTATGTCTAATGTAAGTGTTTAATTCGTCGCTATGTATAATGTCGCCATGTCTAATTCACTATGTCTAATTCGTCGCTATGTCTAATGTAAGTGTCTAATTCGTCGCTATGTCTAATGTAAGTGTTTAATTCGTCGCTATGTCTAATGTAAGTGTCTAATTCGTCGCTATGTCTAATGTAAGTGTCTAATTCGTCGCTATGTATAACGTAAGTGTCTAATTCGTCGCTATGTATAACGTAAGTGTCTAATTCGTCGCTATGTATAACGTAAGTGTCTAATTCGTCGCTATGTCTAATGTAAGTGTCTAATTCGTCGCTATGTCTAATGTAAGTGTTTAATTCGTCGCTATGTCTAATGTAAGTGTTTAATTCGTCGCTATGTCTAATGTAAGTGTCTAATTCGTCGCTATGTCTAATGTAAGTGTTTAATTCGTCGCTATGTCTAATGTAAGTGTTTAATTCGTCGCTATGTCTAATGTCGCCATGTCTAATTCACTATGTCTAATTCGTCGCTATGTCTAATGTAAGTGTTTAATTTGTCGCTATGTATAACGTAAGTGTTTAATTCGTCGCTATGTCTAATGTAAGTGTTTAATTCGTCGCTATGTCTAATGTAAGTGTTTAATTCGTCGCTATGTCTAATGTAAGTGTTTAATTCGTCGCTATGTCTAATGTAAGTGTCTAATTCGTCGCTATGTCTAATGTAAGTGTCTAATTCGTCGCTATGTCTAATGTAAGTGTCTAATTCGTCGCTATGTCTAATGTAAGTGTCTAATTCGTCGCTATGTCTAATGTAAGTGTCTAATTCGTCGCTATGTCTAATGTAAGTGTTTAATTCGTCGCTATGTCTAATGTAAGTGTCTAATTTGTCGCCATGTCTAATGTAAGTGTCTAATTCGTCGCCATGTCTAATGTAAGTGTCTAATTCGTCGCTATGTCTAATGTAAGTGTTTAATTCGTCGCTATGTATAACGTAAGTGTCTAATTCGTCGCTATGTCTAATGTAAGTGTCTAATTCGTCGCTATGTATAACGTAAGTGTCTAATTCGTCGCTATGTCTAATGTAAGTGTTTAATTCGTCGCTATGTATAACGTAAGTGTCTAATTCGTCACTATGTCTAATGTAAGTGTCTAATTCGTCGCTATGTCTAATGTAAGTGTCTAATCCGTCGCTATGTCTTATTCACCCGTCCTTGACTGTAAATGAAATTATTCAATAAGTTCCGTGTCTCGACAGCCTCGTGTTTCCATTTCCATTACATTTATGGCATTTGGCAGATGCTCTTATCCAGAGCGACTTACTCATTTCTACAACCGCGCAGTTGAGGGTCTCGCTCAAGGGCCCAACAGGGACAGCTTGGTGGTGCTGGGATTTGAACTCTTGACCAGAACTTGGTCAGAAGTCCAATGCCTTAACAACTGCGCTATCTCTGCCATCTACAGACAGCCAGGCGGTGGGATTCGGCGCGAGTAGCTCATGCTAAACTTACGGAATCGAGGCGCTTCACACCAGTGTCAAGCTTAAATATTTTTTCAGTAAATAAAAGTGTTTGCTTTGCTTTGTGAGTTTCTTTTTCTAGTTGTTGAACCTAGTTGTCCACTGGGTGACCGCTACAAATACACTCATGGCAGCGGCAAGAAGTAAAAGAAAGAACAAAATATCTCAATATTACCTCAAACTCGCTTTGTTTATTTTAATCCCGCCTGTATGCACGAGCCCAGTGCTCAGTGATCGACACCAGCAGAACACGGTAACGTTCTTCATCATGGATCTTCACTATACTGTATAATATGAGACGGAGAACACGCTGTTACAGTCTGGTACAGAATGTGATCACAGGTAGGGCTGCAACTAGCAATTATTTTCATAACCGATTAGTTGGCTGATTATTTATTTATTTATTTCCCCCCCCCCGATTAATCGGATGGGGGGGGCGGGGCAAAATTCCAGTACCCTTTTTTTGTTTATTTAAAATAAAATCCACAAACTGAGTGTTACAAACAGACTAAAACTTTACGCAACTGTTTGTCCAAAACAGAAAAGAACCCAATACACACACACACACACACACACACACACACACACCAGAATATATATTATTAATTTAGGACTGCAGTTTATTTCAGTGCTTTTTGTGCATCCATTGAATATAACGCATAAATACCCATTTAAATAATGTAAACTTATTCGTTGACGACGATTTTCGTAATCAATTATTATCGGTGTTCTTGATTAGTCGTTGCAGCTCTAATTTCAGGTCAGAAATATACATACAGTAGATCTAGAGCAGTAGGAAATATCAAGTCTGAGACTCATGTACACGCAGTAATACCACAGAGTGAATGAATTTAAAGCCCCTCCCCCCCCCCCCCCCCCCCCCCCCCCCCCCCAAGCCACCTGTAAGAATAGAAAGTCCCTGTGGGACTGGCTGCAATGATCGCTACTTACAAGAACAAACACACAATCACTTCAGGGCATTCTTCAAAGCTAAAGTTATGAGGTACGGCTAATATCCGAGCGGCTTATAAATCAGCGTGTGTTTAAAACCTAACCAACTGGTTCTCCTGGTTTCGCCAGCGTGATCAACAACCCCAAGCATTTTGCTGACAGATAATTTACTACCTGGCCATAGTCGTAAATGCTTTTGCGTGTTGTACCCTGGCATTTTTTACCTTTTGTGGAAATATTCGAAATCGGAGCTACCATAGCTCTGTCGAATGCTCAAATCTGATTGGCCAGAAGGTGGGCGTTATTATAGTATAGCAGCACAGGGAGTTCCGGCTGTAACGTCAATGATGATGTTAATATTAATGCTCTCGTCGTAATATGTTATTGTTTTCCACACACACACGGGGATGTACCATGCAAATTTAAGACTAATAATAAGGAGATTGTTGTTTAACAAAGTATAATGGGTTGTTATTCAACAAAGTAATTCTTCTGGTCGTCGACGTGGTCAAGTCTCGGTTGGGAGCACTCTCAGTCTCGGTAGCGTTTCCGGTTTTTTTCTCTCGGTAAAATGACACCTGGTAATGTCTTTTGTTAACAGTGACGTCCTGTGATTTGTCCTAAGAAAAAGGCATTACGTTTCAAAAAAAAACAACCAAAATACTAGTTAATGTAGTGGCCGTTTGTTAAATCCGAACACTGCTATATTCATGTGTTCCGTCCTATAATAATTAGGTCCCACTCGCTAGCTTCGTGTGAAAAATTGAGCTTTCTGATTTGCTTAATCCTAATTATATGCTTCCCAGTTTGAATGAAATATCCCAGTGTCAAAGGCGCTAATCCTTCAGGGGCAAAGGGGAGCTTAAAAGTTACAAAAACCCGTCTCGCTGGATTATGCGACGTGTCCTCCAGGCTCTTCTGCAAAGGATGGCTCTGTTCTAACGAGGAAATACTTTCTAGAGCATCGGTGCGTAAGCCTTACATTTCTGCATGCCTTCCCTTTTATCTGTAATTGTCGTAATTGTCTGACACACTCGGAAATCGCCAAGGCAGTCCATCACCTGCACCGTAGCCTTTTATTAAGTACTTATGGTCACATTTGAGGAGATTTTCAGCAGAGCTGCTCCATCAGGCACCTCTCGATTAGGAAGAAAATCAATCATTTATGGCCTTTAAAACGAAGAATCGATCATTAATTCATGAGTACTGCACTATCGAGTACTGTTCTTCGCCATATTGTTTCATCTTTCTCGAAAGGTTTTATCCAGCGATAACGAGCTATAACACAGTCGCGCTGTTCCAATGAGAATTATAACGTAGCACGTACAGTGCCTTGCGGAAGTATTCACCCGTCTTGGCGTGTTTCCTATTTTGCCTTACAACCTGGAATTAAAATGGATTTGGATTTGATTTGCACAGCATGCCTACCACTTTGAAGATGCAAAATCTTTTATTGTGAAACAAACAAGAAATAAGACCCACACACAAAAAAAAAAACCCCCAGAAGATTTGAGCGCGCATAACTATTCTGAATTCTGTGAATTCAGCATGGGCAGGTTGTAAAAGAGGCAATAAGAAGCACTTAACTCTGTAGTAACACTGAGACTTTGGGAAACCAGAACCGGCTGCTCTTTCATTTCTGAGCACTCGCTCGCTTACAATAAGGAGTTCTTGGCCTCGGGAGTTCTTGGCCTTTAGCTAACGGCTAATCTCTCGGTATAAATAAGTAGTTTTCTTGCTCAGATGCTCAAGCTGGCGTGAAAGCGAACAAGATTGATGAGTTTCTCTTGAGTCGATCACTGGATGTTGTTAGAGTTTTGTTCAGAATGTTGGCCCAAGTGTGGGAAAAGCTGGCAGAATCCCAAACCCCCACAGGAAGCATGTCTACTTCAGTCTAATACCTGTATTTGGAAGCAACACTGGAAGTCAAATACCATTAATCAAGCCTTAGAGTCTCGTACTGAATCCAAAATGCGGTAGACCCTTTCAAGTGCTAATTTATCTGCCACTGTCGCCGTTCAATGAAGGTTGGTTTTGGCGCTCAGCGAGGGGAAAAATCAATCTAGACTAGCCCAGTACTGTTTTAACATGCCCTTATCAGCTTTATTTTCCCTTGAGTGAATCCCAGTGCCCTTCATAAGGATTTTCATCCGGAATGGGTTTAACCGTTGAAATTAAAGTTGGTAGTTGAGTCCTTGAAGGGTTGAGGAATTCAGATACCGTAATGGTACACTTTCCAAGCTGAAGCTAAACCTGGCAGGAAAAGAAGCTTGAGCAGAAGCTGTAAAAACGACTCTTTCAGAATCGAACACTTTGGGCGCTGTATTGAGATTGGGAGTTTAGTCACTCAAGGATTGATGTTTAGCAAGTTGTCTAGTTCTCAAACTTTTCTTCTAGCCAGGATCCCATTTAACGTTATTCAGTTTCCACAGACCCCCCCTCAGTAGAGATGTATTTCGTGAACATTATTTAAATATGCACAAGTCATATTTGTTTATTGAAGCAATAGACTTTTGTTCTACCAACAGGACGCATTGTGGTCCAAGCTGACATTATTTCTAGGTCTTGTTTGAGAGCTATTGAGGTTTGGATGAATCGAAACCAATTTCAAGCGACTAATAAATAAAAAAAACGACAAGAAATCGATAATAAATCGGATCTTTAACTGTGATGAATCACCCCTGGGTGTCCCTGGGCCCCATTTTGAGAACCATGGCTCTGGTTAACAGCCTGATGTACTGTAACTCGTGTCAAGAAGACACTCATGAAATAGGTGGAAGGAAACTGACCGTTTTATTATTTCCATTTTTTCAATTATTTTATTATTGGTGAATATGTTGGGCACACGGTGGCTTAGTGGTTAGCACGTTCGCCTCACACCTCCAGGGTCGGGGCCATGTGTGTGCGGAGTTTGCATGTTCTCCCTGAGCTATGGGTTCTCCCCGTTTCCTCCGGGTACTCCGGTTTCCTCTCCCAGTCCAAAGACATGCATGGTAGGTCTAAAGTGTCCATAGTGTATGAATGGGTGTGTGCGTGTGTATGTGATTGTGCCCTGCGATGGACTGGCACCCCGTCCAGGGTGTACCCCGCCTTGTGCCCGATGCTCCCTGGGATAGGCACAGGAAAAGGAGTCAGTGGTAGAAGATGGACGGATGTTCTCTTGGGTCGTACTCACACTTGGCCCCGTTGCCTTTTACCGTGCACGATTGTACCCCCTCCCCACTCCCCCGCTGGCCTGCACTCAGATTGCACTTAGCGTTCCCGGCCTGGGCACGTTTACGTCATTGCGATGCTACTTTTTCTTTCGAAGACAGCAGGAAGAAAAGTGCTCTTGCGCACCACAGCGGAGTCCATCAATGAAACTTTGTGGTTTATTTGGAGTCGTTTGGGGCGTGGTGACACACACCCCTCTCACATGCCTTCATCGTGCTGCACGAATCGGAAGATTTTCACGGAAGCAGTCGACGTCGGATTTGCAGCTTTACTCGCCGACTACATTTCCCGTTCATTAGCGAGGTGAGAACCAGACCCTTTATAAACCCACGTGTTCTGTTCAATGGAACAGTCGCGTCATAGATGTCATGTTTCGAGTTCCGTGCTCGGCCACAGTTAACGATCACACTAGATGCGTATCATACCCGAGTCCAACTGAACGGCGCCCAGGCCCGCTTGAAGAGGAACAGAGCGATCACGCCAGTCAAACGATCTGGACTTTGGGGGTCAAACGTGCTCGGGCATGGTACAGATCGCCATGTGCGAGTACACCCTGATGTTCCGTACTTCTCCTAGTGCTGCATGTTGCTGTTCATGTCATTCCCACACACTTATAGCTGAAAGTTGGCATGGGCTCATTAAAAACAATATTGAAATGCAGGATAAGCAAGCAATTTTTCGGGAGGTTGGACGAAACCGGGGAACCCTCCGGAAACCCACACAGATATGAGGAGAACATGCGCAGAAACTCCACTCAGACAGTAAGCCAAGCTCAGGAGGAAACTCGGGGATCCTGGAGCTGTGAAGCAGCAATGCTGCCTGTTATTGGATTAATTAGACAAATCCTAGATATTAACTGGTTCCAGAGCCGTCCACGCACATCATTATTTTCACTATGAAAGGCTAATACTGTTCCTAGAGCTTCAACCTTAATCTGAGGAGGTTTATAATCTGAAGATATCAAGCTGAAAGGCATTTATTTGACCGGGATTCGTCCAATTCTGTTGTAGACCCAGGGGCCATCTGTGTAATACTCCGATTTCACTGATTATATCAACACACTGAGTCACTAGGATCACTTGAATGTGGTAAAACAGTAAAACGGAAGCATAAATTATTTATAGCGTCCTCATTTCCAACAACACTCTGCTTCATGTTGTAAAAGTTTTGGCTTTCGGTACTCTGCGGTATTGGAAGATTCGTACCCTGAACCTTAAACACTAAATGGTGCATTTCGAGAACAATAGGCCAAGTGGGGAAATTTGTAAACACAGCCAGGCGCTGGAGTTCCCCTCTGAGATTTCACAGGACGGGACTGCATTTTTTTTTTTTTTTTATTATTTTTTTCTTTCCCTTTCCACTCTCCAGATGATTTATGGTTCAGTGATTTTGGAGTGCTGGAGTGAAAAACATTTCAGGTATAGTGCAGGTAGGGGTGTGGTACACACAAGACAGAAACAGTATGTTTATTAGGGCGGTTCCACCCGTTCTAGTTATAACAGGTAGCTGGAGTCAAAGCAAGACGGGTAGAGTAATCATTATCATGAGGATGAGTATTTTTATAATCTCAGCAGTCGGAGGTTCGCATTCCCGTGATCTGCACTGATGGTTTTTTTTTTGTTTGTTTGTCGCAAACTCGATATCCATCCTTGAGGACAACCCCCCTTTCTTTTTGGGATCGCATTTACATGTATGGCATTTGGCACCCTTATCCAGCGCGACTTGCATTTATCTCATTTACACGTCTGAGCAGTTGAGGGTTAAGGGCCTTGGTCAAGGGCCCAACAGTGGTGGATTGGCAGTGCTGGGGCTTAGTGGTTAAGGCTTTGGGTTACTGATCGGAAGGTCGGGGGTTCAAGCCCCAGCACTGCCTGTCTGCTCTAGGGGCGCCATATCATGGCTGACCCTGTGCTGTGACCCTGTGCTCTGACCCCAGCTCCCTGACAGGCTGGGGTATGCGAAGAAAACAATTTCACTGTGCTCTACTGTATATGTGACCAATAAAGATTCATTCATTCTTAACCGTTGAGCTGCTCAATCCCACACTGCTGATTTAAATTTCTGAGATTTTCTGAGCTGTACTCGCGTGTGTGTGGAGCAAGCTGCTGAGACTGACAGGACATTGATGAGTAAAGGAGATGCGCATGTGAGATTCTCTTTTGAATACTGGTAAACAAATGCACACGGTATGATAACCGCCAATTTTCATACCGCGGTATATCGTCAAAACGGTATACCCATGCAACCGTAATAACAGGACATCTGCCTGTTTGAAGGGCTTTGACAGTGCTAGTATGATGCCGTGACCCACTGCGTCTCACGCTCGGAGCACTTCCTGCTTTTATTATCCATGTACACCAAATAGCTTCTTTTTTCTTTCTCCAAATCCATGTGTCATTCATCTTCCTTACCGAGTTCATGAGTTTGAAGTCCTGTGCTGGGGAAAGGGAAGCGGGTGATGGAAACCACAACATTTAGAGCAGCGTGTCGGTCTAAACTTCAGGATATCCTCTATATACCCTGTTTATTTTTAGGGTTTATATGAAGCAGCCTCAGACTGCGTCCTCGCTGCGGGGGTTTCCATATTAACCGTTGTGTTCCCATATTCACTCAGGCCAGTCGAACACTCTAACTAGAGAATGTTTTCGTTTACACAGTTATGCGGCGCCGCGTTATGTAACAAGAGACGAAACGTCCTAACGAGTCCAGCGTCGTGCGGCTGCCAAACTGGACCGTGTGAAATTGTCCACTTTTTCCAACAGATTTAAAGTGAAGACCTGGGAATTCACTTTCAGGATTTTCCTACGAAATGTTTGGCAGCTAAACCTTGGTCGGTTAGTATCGAGTGCTTTCTCTAAGGTTAATTCTTCACGTCAGTTGAAGCCTTAGCAAAGTTCATTCATATGAGGTGCAGATCTTTTATCATAGGACTTTTATCATAAGATCGTCAGATACGTTCTCAAGATATAGCTAAGAATATAATAAATACGTTTGTTTTCTTTTTCTCTCTCTTTCACGTGTAACTGTTTCTAAGCCTTGGTGTTTTATTCAATGTGTTTACTTACTTAGTCGTTTTATTAGTCGCTTCATTTATACCTGTTTACACCGATCAACCATAACATTTAAACCATTGACAGGTGACGTGAATCACATTGATTATCTCGCTACAGTGGCACCTTTCCAGCGGTGGATATATTAGGCACAGTAAGTGAACAGTTAGTTCACAGAGTTGATGTGATGAAAGCAGGAAAAATGGGCAAGCGTGAGGATCTGAGCGACTTTGACGAGGGCCAAATTGTGATGGCTAGACAACCGGGTCTGAGCATCTCCAAAACTGCAGGTCTTGTGGGGTGTTCCCGGTATGCAGTGGTTAATACCTTCCAAAAGTGGTCCAAGGAAGGACAACCGGTGAACGAGCGACAGGGTCATGGGCGCCCAAGATTCATTAATGCACGTGGGGAGCAAAGGCTAGCCCGTCTGGTCCGACGCCCTAGAAGAGCTACTGTAGCACAGATTGCTGAAAGAGTTCATGCTGGATCTGATGGAAAGCTGTCAGAACACACAGTGCATCACAGCTTGCTGTGTATGGGGCAGAGTAACTACTGACCCCTGTCCACCACCGAAAGTACCTACAATGGGCATTTCAGCATCAGAACTAGACAATGGAGCAATGTAAGAAGGTCTGATGAATCATGTGCAGGATGCACTATGGGAAGAAGGCAAGCCGACGGAGGCAGTGCGATTCTCTGGACAGTGTTTGCTGGTTAACCTTTAGTCCTGGCTTTCATGACACATACCACCTACCTAAACATTGCAGACCAAGTACACCCCTTCATGGCGGCGGTATTCCCTAATGGCAGTGGCGTCTTTCAGCAGGATAATGCGCCCTGCAACACTCCAAACATTGTTCAGGAACGGTTTGAGGAACATAAAGAGTTCAAGGTGGTGACTTGACCTCCAAATTCCCCAGATCCCAATCTGATCGAGCGTCTGTGGGATGTGCCGGACAAACAAGTGTGATCCATGGAGGCCCCACCTCACAACTTACAGGACTTAAAGGATCTGCTGCTGACGTCTTGGTGCCAGATACCACAGCACACCTTCAGAGGTCTTGTGGAGTCCATGCCTCAGTGTGTCAGAGCTGTTTTGGTGGCACAAGGGCGACCTACACAGTATCATGCAGGTGGTTTTAATGTTCTGGCTGATGGGTGTATCTATTATAACGTGTATTTTATTCATCTTTTAGTGTGGTTTTGTTTTATTTGACTCTGTCTCGTTTTGTAATGTTGATGTGCCTTTTCAATCTCAATCCCTCTCAGTTGTACATTACTTTGGTCAGCTTCAGCTGTTTTAAATGAGCTCTAGAAAGTTACTACTGGGGGATTACACTGGCCACTTTAATAGGAACACCTTTACACCTGCTTATTCATCTAATTCTAAAATCAGCCAAAAATGATGGACGCGTTGGAAAACATTGGAAAAAAGTTTCGCCTGGTCGTTTTCCGATTTTCAGATCCCCAGTTTGGGTGAGTCTGTGTCCACTGTAGCCTCGGATTCCTGTTCTTGGCTGACAGGATTGGAACTTGATGAGGTCTTGATGTGCCTCAAGGTTCAGTGTTTTGTGCCTTCTGAGATACTTTTCTGATCGCCTTGGTTGTAAAGAGTTACTATAGCCTTCCTGACAGCTCGAACCTGTCTGGCCGTTCAATTCTGACTTCCCTCGATCACCAACCAGATATTTCATCCTGCAACAGCCACGCTGCGGTCAACGTCACGTTGGCGGAGATCATCCTTTTTCCCAATTCTGATGTTTGGCATGAGCATTAACTGAAGCTCTTAACCTGCATCTGCATGATTTTATGCATTGTGCTGCTGCCAAAGGATTTCAGATGTGGTCCCGATGACAGAAGATTGCTTTATAAGAGACTTTGGGGGGGGGGGGCTAGAACTGGGACTTTTTCACTGTCGAGTTTACTAGCTGGTCATTAAGGAAAGGTAGGCATTTCAGCCATGCCATTATGCTGGAGCAGGTGATGGCAGGTCTGTCATCCCTGTTGCATTTCCCACTTTATCAAGTTTGAACAGCTGCTTGCTTTCTGTGTCTCTCTGTCTGTGTGTTTGTGCTGATGCAGTGAGTAAATTCATCAATTCAAAAAGTCAAGCACATTAGGATTACGGCTGCTCTGGCTGTCTGCATAGTTTGCATTCTTGTGTATCTTGGCTTAACCACGCCGTGTTTGTGTGTGAATGGGGGGAAAAAAACGGATTTGCACAGCAAGCAATGATAAAGAACCAGATGAAAAGCAGACAGCTATAGATGCCGTTTCAGCCCTTTAACTATCCACTGTTCTAGTCGACTTTCACAATGGTAGCTATTCAGTACAGTGTGATTTCCTCCCAGCAGCGATCCTACACTACTGCATCAACAGCGGAACAGTTCCACTGAACATGTTCACATTCCTAACAGCGCATGCATTCTTTTAGCCACTGATTAGCATTATGATTGACAGTACCAACATTGCAAGCACTGAACAATACTGAACAGTCACAGCCTTACGGATGTGTCGATACAAAACAAAAATTCATTCCAGTCGGTTTACCATTTGTACAGAACCGGCATTTGATGATGCGTCAATGTGCAGGAAAGACGTCAACGTCCTCTCATCCGTCCATCCATCGTCCAGATCACTTATCATACACAGGGTCACAGGGGAAGCCTGGAGTCGATCACAGGGAACTCGGGGCACGGGGTAGCGTACACCCTGGACGAGGTGCCGAGCCATCACAGGGCACAATCACACACCCATTCACACACGACGGACCGTTTGGAAATACCGCTTAGCCTACAACGGATGTCTTTGGACTGGGGGAGGAAAGCGGAGTACCGGGAGGAAACCCCCGAAGCCTACAACATGGAAACTCCACGCACACAGGGTGGAGGCGGGATTCGAACCCCCAACCTGAGGCAAACGTGCTAACCATCGGCGTAGGAATCAAATCACAGCTCAGAAGTCATGTCACGGGGACTTTGCAGAACTGTGAAGACTTCCAAGCAGTTAATTCCGTCAGCCATCAAATAGCTTCATCTAATAACTCGTCGAATAAATGAATATTGTTAGCCACTTAATAGATTCACATTCTAACGGGATTTATCTATTTATTTTCAGAGAGCGCAGCAGAGAACGACACAAGTCTCGCAGTAAAGACAGCAGTCGCTCGGAGAAGTCCGTCACCATCAACGCTCCTCCTGCAGAGCCCCTGTTGGGAGACCAGTCCATGCGAGGAGATGAAACACAGGTGAGAGATAGAATCTGGAGATTTAGACCTATTCTCTGCAGGTTACTCCAGCAGGGAGCTAAAGAAATGAGCCGTTTGTTCTACTTCCTCCGTCATCTCTGGCTCGTCTCGAGACGGTTCAGAATGCAGCTGCAAGGCTGTTAACCAGGGCAAAGAAATATGATCGTGTCACCCCAATTTTAGCCTCGCTCCATCGGATCCCGGTCCATTTTAGGATCCAGTTTAAGATTCTGTTGTTTGTCGTTAAAACTCTTAATGATCAAGCGCCTTCTTATCTCAAATATCTCCTCACACCACATTCATCGAACAGATTTTTACGATCTTCTGCATGTCCCTCGATCCGGTTTAAAAACTAAGGGGGGATAGAGCTTTTTCAGTCGCCGCCCCTCGTGTATGGAATCAATTGCCACTGGACATCCGTCTTGTACCCTCAATCAACAACTTTAAAAAGAGGCTGAAAACATATTTCTTCTCCCAGGCGTTTGAATCTTTTTTTTTTTTTTTTTTTACTATTGTCTATAGTCTGTCTTTATTTGGTTTTATTCTGTTTTCTATTTTGCTTTTCTTTACTCTGTTCAGCAGTGTGGTCTGCTTCGCAGTGTTGAATAAAATTGACATACTTACGCTTGCACAGTTGTGTATGATTGCAGAATACTCTTTAAGAACATGAAAGAGTTCCTTCAGAAGAAGGCTTTAGGGTTCTCACTGGAGCAGCGTAATATCCAGACGTGTCTGCTACCAACAACTGTTTCTGTTTCATCAGATATCAAAAACGAAATGGAACCAAGCGGGATTTCTTAAGCTAGATCCCGCGTCAGTAAAATAAGAAGAATGGACGAAAGCAGTATTGATGATGGGAAATGCACAGTGCTCCTTTCAGTTGTTTGTTTTTTGTTTGTTTGTTTGTTTGTTTTGTTTGTTTTTTAAAACGAAGCAAAAGTAAACAGTCTAATGAGATTGATTTCAGTTCCCTGTATGGATTTTGAAACTCGTTAAACACGGTGAATATGAATAAAACGGTGTTTGTGGGTAATTCTGCGATGAAACTCTCGTCTGAGGCGGAGTTCTGGACTCGAGCATGACGACAGGCTGAGTCACATTCAGGAAGGGAGATGAAGGAACGGAGGTATTTGGCCTGCAATTATAACGATGCGGTTCATTTCAGTCTCCTCTCCCACAGACGAGTGAACGGATAGGTGAAGATCTGCAGAGGAGAGCCAAGTGTTCCTTTTTCTTTTTTTTTCCCAACTGTTTATATAATTATCACTGCTTATATCATTATAATTAGATCCATTACAGGAACAGAAGTTTCAGTACAGTAACGTCACAGTCATGTCATGTCATTAACCCCCATCCCTTTTTTCTCTCTCAGTCGTACTGTCTCTGTCTGTCTGTATGTTTCTCTCTCTCTCTCTGTCTGTATCCCTGTCTGTATGTTTCTCTATCCCTCTCTGTCTGTATCCCTGTCTCTGTATGTTTCTCTCTCTCTCTGTCTGTATCTCTGTCTGTATATTTCTCTCTCTCTCTCTGTCTGTATCTCTGTCTGTATGTTTCTCTATCCCTCTCTGTCTGTATCTCTGTCTGTATGTTTCTCTCTCTCTCTCTCTCTCTCTCTCTCTCTCTCTCTCTCTCTCTCTCTCTGTCTGTATGTGTTTCTCTCTCTCTCTCTCTCTCTCTCTCTCTCTCTCTCTCTCTCTCTCTCTCTCTGTCTGTATGTGTTTCTCTCTCTCTCTCTCTCTCTCTCTCTCTCTCTCTCTCTCTCTCTCTGTCTGTATGTTTCTCTATCCCTCTCTGTCTGTATCTCTGTCTGTATGTTTCTCTCTCTCTCTCTCTCTCTCTCTCTCTCTCTCTCTCTCTCTGTCTGTATGTTTCTCTCTCTTTCTCTCTGTATCTCTCTCTCTCTGTGTCTCTCTCTCTGTCTGTATGTTTCTCTCCCACTCTGTCTGTATCTCTGTCTGTATGTTTCTCTCTCTCTCTCTCTCTCTCTCTCTCTCTCTCTCTCTCTCTCTGTCTGTATGTTTCTCTCTCTTTCTCTCTCTCTGTCTGTGTGTTTCTCTCTCTCTCTCTCTGTATCTCGCGCTCTCTCTCTCTCTCTCTGTCTCTGTTTCTCTAACCCTCTCTGTCTGTGTCTCTGTCTCTGTATGTTTCTCTCTCCCTCTCTGTCTGTATCTGTCTGTCTGTCTGTTTCTCTCTCTCTTTCTCTCTCTCTCTGTGTGTTTTTCTCTCTCTCTCTCTGTATCTCGCGCTCTCTCTCTCTCTCTCTCTCTCTCTCTCTCTCTCTCTGTCTCTGTTTCTCTAACCCTCTCTGTCTGCATCTCTTTCTCTGTATGTTTCTCTCTCTTGTTCTTTCTCTCTGTCTGTATGTTTCTCTCTCTCTCTCTCTCTCTCTCTCTCTCTCTCTCTCTCTCTCTCTCTCTCTCTATGTTTATCATGGCACGAACAAAGGAGATTTCTGAGGACCTCAGAAAAAGATTTGTTGATGCTCATCAGGCTGGAAAAGGAAAGGAAAACAGCATAACCGTATCCCATCTGTGAAACATGGTGGTGGCGGTATCATGGTTTAGGGCGGTTTTGCTGCATCTGAGCCAGGACGACTCACCATCATTGATGGAACAATGAATTCTGAATGATATATTATATTATATTATAGGACATCTGTCCATGCACTGAATCTCAAGAGAAAGTGGGTCATGCAGCAAGTCAATAATGCTCAGCACACGAGTCGTTCTACTACATTACGGTTAGAGAAGAATAAAGTTAATGTTGTGGAATAGCCAGGTCAAAGTCCTGACCTTAATCCTGAAATAGAAATGTTGTGGAAGGACCTGAAGCAAGCAGTTCATGTGAGGAAACCCACCGCTATCTCAGAGTTGAAGCTGTTCTGTACTGAGGAACGGGCTGAAATTCCTCCGAGCCGACGTGCAGGACCGATCAACAGTACCGGAAACGTTTAGTTCCAGTTAATGCTGCACAAGTGGGTCACACCAGATACTGAAAGCAAAGGTTCACATACTTTCACCACTCACAGATATGTAATATTATATAATATATTATTTATAATATAATATTTTTATCTCATTTGTTTAATCGGGTTCTCTTCATCTAGATTTAGGACCACGTCGAAAATCCGATGTTGTTGTTTTAGGTCTTCTCCGTATCTCTCTTTGTTTGTATCTCTCTCTCTCACTCTCTGACCTACTTTGTGGACGCGGCTTGAGTGGTGAAGGTAGTGAGCAGACCTAGGGAATGATATTGCTGTGCGTCACAGAGAGGAGAATGTGAGCGCGTCAGTGAAGACAAAGTGCTGCGTATGGCTTTGTATGGAGGAAATGAATACAGTTCCTACACTCGCACAGACGAGGTGTCTCTGTTTCAACTGAAGCTCTCTGTAAAGACGATGAGTGATGGAGTCCCCGCTTCCTCAGATCGGTTCTTCATTGGCTCCCGTGTGTGATTTTGTACGAATGTTTTCAACGTCCAATCAGCTGCTTGTTGCTGTTAATAATAACGAGGCTGGTCAGAAATGCCTCCTGTGATGTAGTTGTGCTAGTATCGATATCCTGTCATCATACTGAACAGCTCTGGTGTGTGTAAGTTCACTGTTAATGAAGGACTGTAGCTCTGCACGCGTGTGTGTGTGTGTGTGTGTGTGTGTGTGTGTGAGTGAGTGAGAGAGAGCAGCTGTAGAGCTTCAGCCTGGGACTTGCTTCAAATCTCAAGACCAGTGCTAACACTCTGAATCTTTCTCTCGTAAGGAATGAATATTCAATGACTCTTGAGGCTATATTATAATAAAATCATATATCATAAGTGAATGCCAAAGCAACGCTTGCATACCTTTTTATTAATACATTCATGTTTCCTTACACACACGCCCAGTTATTTTTTTTCATCATTTAAACAGATTGCTCCACAGGATCATTTTTTTTCCACTCGTAGAGCTGGAAGACCTGGAACGTCGTGGAGAGGGAAAGAAGAGAAAATGAAGCGAGTGTCCTAGAAATATTAGTGAGGTCCTGGAAAATTGTACAAACAAGGGATGCGACTGGGATCGCACATTTCCCCCAGACAACGGATATAAATTCATAAAACTATAAGATCCGACCGATTCACTGTCTAGATCTGAAATGTGCATCCGCTATGGTTTTTGAATGAACCTTGTGATATGATAATCATTGGTTGAAGAATGCACTGTGTGTGTGTGTGTGTGTGTGTGTGTGTGTGTGTGTGTGTGTGTGTGTGTGCGCGCCTGTGTTTTAGTCAGCCAGTAAGTCATTAGACCTTGTCATTGTTGACTTAATAAGGATGTCTGCAGACATGAGTCATTCCAAGATGATCTTCCGTGAGCAGCAGCTGTTTGTAGAAGTCATGCAAAATGTCCTGGAAACGTTCTGTACGGAGGAACGGTCTCGGATCCTTTTGCCATGTATTCTCCAAGCTCATCAGGCATCACAGGAGAAGACTCGGAGCTTGTCACGTAATCCATGTAATGGAGGTTGAGGACGGATGCAAATGCAGATGAGAGCTTTTAATAAACAGAGGCAGGCGGACACATCCAAATCATGAGACAATATCCCGGTCAGAAACGGGCAATGGGTCAGGCGATTGGCAAACGGGTATAAACTGGGCGAGGCAAGAATCGAGAACAAGAAACAAGATCAAAGACCCTGAAACAAAACGAGGAACAGGGTACAAACGGTGATAACGCACAATAATTCGCAAAGAGTGGGGGCCTCGAAATACCTCTTTTAACCTGTGTGTGAGAGATTGGATGCAGGTGTGAGGGATTAGAATGATTGCGAGTGTTCTGGGAATGTTTGTAGGCCGCAGTGCAGGATGGGAAATGTAGTCACTGGTTTGCTGCGATATGACGGAGCTGTTATCCTGGCAAAGGGAGCTAGAACAAAGTGTTGACTAAAAGGGTGCCAATAATTTTAGATTTTTTTTTTTTGATAAACCTGTGATGTTTGATATCCATGAGAGCAGAGTATTTTTGTGAATTTATTTGAACAAACTATCAAAAGGTTAAACAATGAAGACGATTTCTCACAGCCACCTTTGCTCATATTTACCGAGGGTGCCATTATTAATGGAGGGCACTGTGTATGATACAGTATAGTCGCATGAAACGTGAATCTCGTATGTTCAAGCAGCAAAACTGCAATGTTTTTGCGTCGGTTTGAAATCTTTTATAGCGAGTATAGTATCAGCTGAGCGAAAGCTTTACCCGGTTGTGATAAATGATGAAAAGCAGTAGTCGGTCGTCAATGACGACGATTTGTCGTACTGTAGTGTTGCACTGTATATTGGTGAAGGTCATTAACTCGTGACACGCTGCATGCTGTGTGAGGTCAGGCACCGGGCAGCAGTGACAGCTGCACCCTACGTCATATTCCCAGCATGCAGCATGTCAGACAGGCGGACACTGTAGGCTGTAACTAGGTTGTGTGTTTGTAATTATTGTAGCTAATACAATGTCGACTGGAAGACGGTCCAAATGTGAGGGACCTTTTTTTTTTTCTTTTTTTTTTTTCTCTCCAACGGAGACGAGATGAGATTCCCGTCCAAATGTTCAGAGCCAGCACGCTCAAACCCAAACGCTGATTTGTAGGTACTGTTATGCAAATATACTGAAGCATGTACATCATCAAACCAGTTAGGGGGTGAATACAGCACACACTCTGTGTGAGTGTACTAGAAATAATAGTTTTAGCCTTGGCGTGTATAGAAATTCCGCTTTTTCCAAAAAAAACAAAAAAACAAAACAGTTAGTGTACATACGTTTATGGCCTGGACATGGTGGTTTAGTGGTTAACCTCGCACCTCTGGGATTGAGGGTTCGAACCGCACCACTGCCCTGTGTACACGGAGTTTGAATTTTCTTCCTGTGCTGATTGGCCTTTCCAAACTGTGAAAATGTTGGCACCCCATCCAGGGAATCCCCCACCCTGTGCCTGCCCAGAGGTCTGTGGGATAGACTCCAGGCTTCCCCACAGCCCTGTGTAGGATAAGCAATATGGAAAATGGACGGATGGAAGTTTACGGCATAACGTTAAATCGGGATGAAGCCGCTAGGAATTCGGTTCCCGATGTCCTGATTTGGTTTCCATACTTGCATTGGTCCAAGCATGAAAGCTGCAGCAATTAATCGAGTGTTTCCTTATTAGGGGTCCAAACACTCACTGACTGCGTTTACATGGACAGCAGTAATCTAAATATAGACCTTATTCTGAATAAGACAATAATGTGATTAAGGTGTTTACATGAGTCGCTTTTAGAATACTCCTGTCATGTTCCCGTTTTACATGTTATAGAACATAGAGCGGTTAACAGCACACGTCATTACGTCACCGCGCCACGCCGTCCAACGTCCCTCCAGAATTTCACGTATCGACATACAGCTGGTCTTCGTTATGGTACCGTATACAGTATTGTGTGTTTTTATTTTTAATTTTACGAAAGCTTCAAGTGCAGGTAATTATTTGTCATGCTGTACGTGCTAATAGACGACTGCTTGAAGCTGTGGGCTGCGTCCCAAACCGTGCACTTACCTACTATATGGTAGCCGAGATGCATGTATTTCTCCTACTATACAGTAGGTAAGTACGCGGTTTGGGACGCAGCCGTGCTCTCTTGTTTGCCGTCAAACGGTCGAGCGCTGCCGTGTGTGTACGTGTCCTGTCGCACAATGCGGTGAAAACTCCCACACGACGTTAATAGCGTGATTAAGGTGTGTACACGTCTGTAATGCACTTCCATAACGCGACTAAAACAGGAATACTCCACACGTCTTAATTCCATTGGTGTTTACTTCGAGTATGACTTTAATCGATTAAGATCACCAATAATCGTAGTATCTTAATCAGAGTATTAATGGGGTTAATATCGGATTGTTGTTGTCCATGTAAACGTGCTGACTGTGTACCTCATGTTGATGTTGTTATATTTACTGATTAGTGGCCCCAAATCAAAATTTTCAACCCGCTGATGTTTTCTCGCAAGGGGTCCAAGCACTAAAATACTTGAACGTTTCCGACATAGGCGACCAATCACCATCTCTATTTTATGTTAAAGGTCCAAACACCACATTTGCACGGAAACAAAGTCTCGTCTGTTCTCTCTGCTTTATCTTTTCCTAGCTGGGGTCCAAGCCTCAAAGATGCAGTTGAGTATAACGAGCGGATGATTTAATAATAGCGGACAGGCGTGTCTCAACGGTTAAGGCTCGGGGGGGGTATATGTGACAAATAAAGGCTGCTTCTTCTAGTGGTCCAAGCACAAACGGTGCAGCAGATCTATCATTTCTACAGTATGTGATGTGCTGCAAGATATTTAGGTTTGCTTAGTAATATCATAATAGCAGTGCCAAGCATAAAAACAAGCATAAACGTCTATGAAATCTTATGCTATATTTTAGTTTTACTGCAGTTACGGAAAAGTTTCAGACCGACATGTCCTCCTACTCCCCTCCCCCACAAGATTTAGGCTTGCTTTTTCATTCAGGTTTCTTTATTCACCTTTTCAAAATTCACATAAAGGTGCTGGATGGCAAACCTCATCCAGAGAGCAAGATCCATTCCGAAGATGTTTGCTATAATGTAATGTAATATAATATAACAGGCATCCACGTGACTTGTAATTGGCTGATGATGATGTTAGCCATCTCTCAGAGGGGAAAGGATGGTTTGTATGATGGACGGACACACACACACATACACACTCTCTCGCTCACTTTCTTTCCCACTCAGCCGTCCCATGCGACCCGTCCACCGAAAGCCCTCGCAGTAAGTCGCCGCGCCGCACTCCTCACGCCATTATATGATGGCAGATATTTTTACTCTAAAAAGCAGCACATCCAGCACTCGCGTCACAGGACGCATCCGTTCGCTCGTCACGTCGGAGAAAGGCCGCTTCTCGCAGCGCTAAAACACACGCGAACACACTCTGGGCTTCACAGTGATGGAAGAGCCGGTGTTAGAACGTGAACCTGCGACGCAGGAGCTGAGCTCACCGCCGTCTGAGCCTCGGGAGGTAGGACACACACACACACACACACACACACACACACACACACACACACACACACACACACACACACACACACACACACACTCACACACTCTCTCAGTGGTATGCACCAGTGCAAGATGTTATCTTAGATGCCGGATCTCTGCGAGGCACGGCGGCTCCTGAGAACCCTGCCCTCGAACAAGCACATTACGGCCATTTTTCTGCTCCGGAAACGATCTCCCGTGGCAGCTCGAGCCAGACGGACTGCAATAATGTGTGCGTTGTTCAGACTTCCAGCCATGTTGTAAGGGGTAATTAGTTTTGTCACTGCATCAGAAGAACACGTCCAAATAACCGCGTTCGTGTTGTAAAACTATGCAGAAGGACTCTTGGGATTTTTAGCATTCCTCAGATGCCTGTAGGAAATGTTTATTTAGTTTGCGCTTTTAGTATTCCTCAGTTGTTAAAGACCCGCACGTAGCTTCTTTCTTTCTTTGTCATGCCTGAAGTCATCTTATTTTGATTAAAGACCTCTACACTTGATCGTATACAGCACCGTGACTGTATTGACTTGGATTTTTCGGAGTTTATTTTCTTCAGTCATTTTGTTTCATTCAGTCACCGTGTGAATGTAGTACATGTGAGCAAGCCTTTAGAGTCCCTTTTCTTTCTTTCTTTCTTTTCTTTTTTTTTTTTTTTTTTTTTTTTTTTTTTTTAAAGCTTCCTTGCTTATCTTAGTGGAGAGATTTTGTGAAGCAAATTGCTGTTTTCCGGCAGAAGTGAAAGCAGCCATTTTTTCCGCTTCACTCTCTATTCTTTGTGATGTGTGTGTGTGTGTGTGTGTGTGTGTGTGTGTGTGTGTGTGTGGAGTGCCTCTGTTACACTTCTGAGCAAGGATTCTTGCACATTACATGTAGTCAGCATTATGTGTGTTGGGTATGTTATGATATTCTTCATTATGACAAAGTAAGAAAATGGATACTATACAGTGCCCTCCATTAATATCGGCACCCTTGGCAAATATTCGCAGAGACGGCTGTGAAAAATCGTCTTTTATCGTTTAACCTTTTGATCTTTTTGTTTAAAAAAATTCACAAAAATACTCTGCTCTCATGCATATCAAACAATTTCAAACACAACACAGGTTTATCCACAAAAACAATCATCTATGTTAAATATAGGTGTGCAACAATTATTGGTACCTTTTTAGTCAATACTTTGTGCTAGCTCCCTTTACCAAGATAACAGCTCTGAGTCTTCTCCTATAATGCCTGATGAGGTTGGAGAATACATGGCGAGGGATCTGAGAGCGTTCCTCCATACAGAATCTCTCCAGATCCTTCACATTTCGAGGTCCACGCTGGTGGACTCTCCTCTTCAGTTCACCCCACAGGTTTTCTATGGGGTTCAGGTCAGGGGACTGGGATGGCCATGGCGGGACCTTAAATTTGGGGTCAGTAAACCATTTCTGTGTTGATTTGGATCAGTGTCCTGCTTGAAGATCCAACCATGGCCAATTTTAAGCTTCCTGGCAGAGGCAGGCAGGTTGTCTTTTAATATCCGTTGTTCACAGTGCGTAGAGACGATATAGACACACGTCCAGTTCCAGGATGATTCATAACATTTCCGGTTGACTGGAAGTTCTTAATTATTGTCCTGATGGGGGAAATGAGCGTTTTCAATGCTTGTGCTATTTTCTTCTAGCCACTTCGCATTTTGTGAGACTCAACAACCTTTTGCCGCACATCACAGCTATATTCCTTGGTCTAACCCATTGTTATGAATGACAAAGGGAATTTGGCTGACGTGTTGCCTCATAATTCTACCCCTGTGTGTGTGTGTGTGTGTGACAGTAAATAAAAACCTGGACCAAGTGAGTTTGCTGTGTAAAATTGACAAATGTGAACTTTTAAATTTTTTCTACATTACACCTCAGCATGTAGAAGGTTTGTGATTGATTTTCTATAGCAGAATGGCTCATTCTAGTACATTATCATTCCTGTAGTAAGAGCTAACAGGATATGGTGAAGTTTTCTGTGAGGACATATTGATTTAGCATTTTTGGAAGGAGTCTCCAGTGTCAATGCTTGGTAACAGTTCGAGTTAAAACTGTAACTTGTTTTTCTGCCACAGGACGGTTTGTTCTCGTCTTGGTAAAACGACAGGCAAATATGTAAAATGACCTGTTTGATCATTCTTTAATGCCTAAAAAAACCTAGTTAATGATAAAATCATTAGCAGTTTGCTGTAGTATAAGGGCTCCCGAGTGGCACGCCCTATCGTCTGGTGGGAAGTTTGAATTCTGGCGATGCCTCAGCCATCCATTGCGGGGAGTCCACGTTTGCCTCGTGCCTCTGGGGTCGGGGATTCGAATCCCGCCGCTACCCTGTGTGTGCGGAGCTTGCATGTTCTCCCTGTTTCCTCCGGGTGCTCCGGTTTCCTCCCCGAGTCCAAAGACATGCATGGTAGGCTGATTGGCGTGTCCGTAGTGTACGAATGGGTGTGTGAATGTGTGTGATGCGATAGATTTGGCGCCCTGTCCAGGGTGTACCCCGCCTTGTGCCCGATGCTCCCTGGGATTGGCTCCAGGCTCCCCGTGACCCTGAAGGATAAGCGGTAGAGAAGATGGATGGATGGATGGATGGATATGTGGAAGCTTCTATGTCAGACATTTCCACAGACACTCAGATTAGAGCAAGAAAGTGATTATTAAGTTTGTTGATCCAGTTATTCTAGAAAGGCGCAGGCACATATTTGGAAAGGAATTTTGGCACCTCATCATTACGCCGTCTGCCCCTGCAAATTAGCAACACGGGAAAAAAAAATCTGCCATTTGGTTTTCAGCTCTGGGAAATATGCAGTAAGTGGCTTTACATCTTGTAGGAAGCACATGTTGGCTGTCATCAGGCTCGTGGCTGAAAATGCAGACTGTGGTATATTCCAGTGTCTCAGTGTGTTTAAGTGTGCTTTGACCTTTGACCTGTCTGTCCCAGCACTCTGGTTGGGTTTCTGGACGTGTTTTAATGGCCGTATTACATGTTGGTAAATAAAAATAAATGAAATAAATAAGCGGAGTCTGACTTTTAAGCGTGTAAATGCGACAGAAAGGGAGATGATGATATTGTGTATTCTGGTCTCTATGGGACCGTGTGTGTGTGTTTTGCCTCGACTGTCATCTATTTCTTCCCCATTCAGTATATTCACCTCAGAGTAGCACGTCGAAACTACCGCACCGTGCTGTCGTGTTTTCTTTGCCAACGTTTTGGAATTGAATTGAGCGTTTCGGGTGGGGAGTTATCTTTGTGTTTCTCTGCTCTCCCTGTAGTTTTCTGTAGCTGTGCGATGGCTCTTCGTTCAGCTTTTCCAGGATCGTTCCCAGATCTGAAAAAACTCTGTACTCTGACACCACACACTGTATCCCATGTCCTCTCCAGGGTTTACATTCCTGAGGCGTGTGTGTGGCGCAGTGGAAGAGTAACTAGCAGTAATGAATTCACAGTGTGATAACTGTACAACTCGTACCGTTAATCACTGTATCTATGTCAGTTAGATGTTTTCACTGGGGCTGTAATAACTAACACTACGGCAGTGTCAAATATTGTAGTAATGCCTTCCTGCTGTCGCAAAACCATTAACAATATAACTTGTTCAGATCCTACAGTCTTATTAGCGAATCATATTTACGTCCGTCCGTTTTCTATACCGTTTATCCTACTGGGTCACGCGGCACCCGGAGCCTATCGCAGGGGGCATCGGGCACGGGGCGAGGGGGTTGGGGGAGGTACACACCCTGGATATAAAAACTATGCCAATCCATCAGGGCACACTCACATA
This sequence comes from Ictalurus punctatus, assembly GCF_001660625.3. Lineage (NCBI taxonomy): Eukaryota > Metazoa > Chordata > Actinopteri > Siluriformes > Ictaluridae > Ictalurus > Ictalurus punctatus. The sequence goes on along the minus strand of NC_030441.2, from coordinate 10,334,296 downwards.
CACATTCACACACCCATTCATGCACTACGGACACTTTGGACATGCAGGTCAGCCTACCATGCGTGTCTTTGGACTGGAGGAGGAAACCCCCGCAGCACGCAGGGCAGAGGCGGGAATCAAACCCCCAACCCTAGTGGCCCGAGGCGAACGTGATCACCACTAAACCACCGAGTGCCCTGTTAGATGAGACGAGATGATGAAAAGGTTCTCATCTATCACAACAGCAACACCACCACAAAAAAACCCCAGTCCCTTCATTCTTTCCTGTTCCACCCTCTATTCTTTTAATTCTCTCTCTTTCCTGCCGTTCCTTTTCTTGCGTTGTCACTCTGCTGCCCTCCAGCTCACTAAAGCGCTCGGCCAGCTCGGTGCATTTATACCACCCTGTCAGTCCCCTTACATCGTCTCAGACACACACTCGCACACCACCATTCTCGCTCCTTTGTACGCGAGTGTTTTTTAGGACCACACACACACAGTGATGACAGGAAGTCAAGCCAGCCCAGTGTGAGTGCGGTGTCACGGCTGCTATTTTGGAAGCGTTATGTGTGTTATTCTCGCAGCATTTTATTTTATTTTTATTCTTTGTCTTTAGTAAAAAATCAGCTATACCGTGACATCAGAAAGTCATGAGAGTCAAAATTGTGCACTAGTTATTTGCAGCTACACCCTTGAATATGTTATTAGAGCTTTAATTTATAATTATTGCTGCCAAATGTAACTGTTTTTAAATAATAAACGTACAAGGTGAAAATGCTAATATAAATGTACATTTATAAAAATCCAGTAGCTTCCCAGGCCAGTCGATTAAATATGTTCATGTGTTATGCGTCTTTTAAAGTTGTCACATTTTAAAACCTGAGGTTCTCAAAAGGTACCATGATACAGGGGCGTCTACCCCCCAGTCTAGTTTTAAGCTCTGTAATAATTAATAGCAGTTTATTTTTAACTTCGTTTTCGGTTGCAATCGTACAGTTGTGTGGATTCTCTAAAAACACAACAGACCCTGTTGGGTCATTCCTTCAGAATGTCTCAGATCTCACAATCAGGCTTCTTTGACCACTACATGGCAGTATAGAACATCCAGGTTTGTGTTTTGTAGTGAATCACCTTCGTAGGAGCTTGTTAAGAACCAGCATTCTTTATTTCCGTGGAACGTTACCAGATGAGTGTACACAAGGTTCAGGCTACGCATGTTGCTGCCGATGTTCTGGTGAATACTTCACTGTCGCAGTGTGAAGGTGCTCCTGAGGTTGTTTTTTTTTGTGGCATGCAATATCCATCCCATCTTCTGTCCCGGCCGTATCAAAAAAATCCATCCCTCCATTCAGTGCCCTTTCATTCAATACGAAGCAGAAGGAGTTAGACGGTAAGAGTAATACTCAGGAATGCAGAAAAGTGAAAATAGTAAAACCGTGCAAAGCTGGAAGACGAATTGATTGGTTTAAATTCGGGGGATTAATCAGGCTGATCAGGTGGCTCCAGAACCGGAGGTGGATTTGGACGGGAATCATCTCATAGTTATGAGAGGAACTATGAACTGGCTTTATCCTGAGTAATCTAAAACATATATCTAGCTTAAATAAAGAAAAGGTAAATGTGATGTGTTTGAAGACAGTCAGTACGTTTACATGGACAACAATAATCCGATATTAACCCGATTAAGATGATACTCTGATTAAGAAACTAGCATGTAAACAGCGATTATTGATGACCTTAATCTGATTAAAGTCATACTCGAAGTAAACACAAATGGAATTAAGACGTGTGGAGTATTCCTGTTTTAGTCGCGTTATGGAAGTGCATTACAGACGTGTACACGCCTTAATCACGCTATTAACGTCGTGTGAGAGTTTTCACCACGTCGTGCGACAGGACACGATCACACACAGCAGCGCTCAACCGTTTTATGGCAAACGAGAGCACGGCTGCGTCCCAAACCGCGTACTTACCTACTATATAGTAGGAGAAATACATGTACTATATAGTAGGAGAAACCTGTATCTCGGCTACTATATAATAGGTAAGTATGCGGTTTCGGACAGAGCTCACGGCTTCAAGCAGTCATCTATTTGCACGTCCAGCATGACAAATAATTACCTGCACTTGAAGCTTTCGTAAACTTAAAAACACCCAGAACTGTATACGGTACCATAACGAAGACCAGCTGTGTGTCGATACGTGAAATTCTGGAGGGACGTTGGACGGCGTGGTGCGGTGACGTAATGACGTGTGCTGTTAACCGCTCTATGTTCTATAACATGTAAAACGGGAACATGACAGGAATATCCTAAAAGCGACTCATGTAAACACCTTAATCACATTATTGTCTTCAATATTCAGAATAAGGTCTATATTTAGATTACTGCTGTCCATGTAAACGCAGTCAGTGTGAAGCACAGTTCATTTGTGAGTAACTGTTATGAGCATTGTTCACTAACAAGCTAATTAAGTAATATTGTTGCTAGCTGGTTGGTAAAATTAACTTCTTGGAACATACACTAGTCATTAGTTCATCTACATTTCAGTGTGTTGGGACATGTGCTAGCTCAAAAAATGGCACCCCTTTTTATATATATTTATATATATATATATATATATATATATATATATATATATATATATATATATATATATATCTTGGTAGAGGTTGGTAAAAAAAATGTGTTGTAATGGTTGATGGTTAATGTCTTAATGGGTCATTAACTTAATCTTGCTCTGAAAATATGAGCGAAATCGAACTTTTAAAAATAAATCTGTATAAAGTTTTTTTTTTTTTTTAAAAAAAACAAATCCATGTCACAGTTATTGGTACTGCTAGAAAGTATGAACAAAATGTAACTGAAAACCTTTTTTTAAAAAAAAAAAAAAAAAAAAAAAAAAATTTTTTGCCAAGGATGCTAATCAGTTTGGCGCTAGTACTGGACTCTAGTAAAACATTGATATCAGGTTGTATGGCTGTCATACCACTGATTTTGTGTGTGTGCGTGCTGTTTATACAGTTTCACTGTTACTTCAGCCTATTCAAAGCATTAATGAATTATGTGAAACATTTGCTAGTGGGTTAAGTATGCTTTAGTTTAAAATAAAGGTTTTGTTAATAAAAAAATAAAAACAGGTTTTGTTGGGAACAAATGTCAAAGTTTCTATCCCTGTGGGAGTATTTGGTCCCCACTAAGATATAAAAACAGGCCTTCACACACACGTTACATTATTTATTCCATTTCATGTGAAATTGTTCCCACTGTAAAGCTAACGAGTTGTGTTATTCACCTCAGAACTGGAGTGTTAGCCTGAAGCGCTAACCACTTAAGTGACTGCCCTTTTCCCGCCTTTTCCAAACATTGCTATGCTGGTGTGGCCTCAGATTTTGTTTATTTTGCACTCGGTGGGAAGGAAAAGTAAACAAAAGATCAGAAATGGTACATTTGTAGATAATTAAGACACACTGCACTTAATTTACATTTGTTTACATTTCGATGTCTCTTTGACTTTCCTACTATTGTGTAACAGAATGATGTTAACTTTAGACCACTACTGAATATATATTTCTGTGCATCACGCTTGGACGACGGTGATGGAGTTGGTGTTGTGAATTGAGAGTTAGTGTTAATGTGACGCAGCGTATACTGTATCGACATCTGGTGTTGGGTTTGGATTGCAACGTAGTCAAGTCCTCACTCTCACTGATTTCACTCTAGACACTCGAGTTGGATCTAATCCTGTCTGTGGTTTTTATTCATAAACTGTTCCTGTATTTGTAGATAAAACCGATAAATTACAACTAATATCGAGTTTAATGCCGTCTTAACCAGGCACTGGGGAAAATAACCTTGTCTGTGGCTACATTATAAATCAGCTGATATGGACGACGCAGGTCAAGGGGAGGGATTTATGAGATTATTTTTCCTTGGACGTAATAACTAAAGAATACTTTCTGCTACTTTCGCCTCCACTTTATGTCTATACTTCTGTTTGCAGGATGACAACTGGGGCGAAACTACCACTGCGATCACGGGCACTTCAGAGCACTCGCTCTCACAGGAGGACATTGTGCGCATTAGCAAAGACCTAGATGACAGCGTGGGTCTGGACTGTAAACGCTATTTAGTCGTCTCGTTCTCTGTTATCTTGAGTCTGCTGGTGCTCCTGACGCCACTCGCGTTCCTCATCCTGCCGCGACTGCTCTGGCCCGAGAGGCTGCGTGCGTGCGGCACGGCGTGTGAGGGCCTCTTCATCTCCGTAGCGTTCAAGCTGCTTATTTTGTTGCTAGCCATGTGGGCGCTGTTTTTCCGGCCGTCCAAGGCCACCATGCCGCGCATCTTCGTTTTCCGATCCCTGCTGGCCATGCTGGCGTTCCTGCTCGTGCTCTCCTACTGGCTGTTCTATGGAGTGCGCATCTTGGACACACAGGTAAGGAGTCGAAAATTCTACATGCCAAATTACACACATCTCTGAATTTACAGTGGAAGATGCAAAATGGTCACAAAGATGTGTAGATGTGTCCATGAGGATCATACAGCAATGGGTTAGAAAGACAAAATGGCCGCCCTTCGTTGCCACATACAAACATATGCAGAGTACAATCAAATACTTCTTATTAGGAAGACAGGCTCCGAGCACAAGGTTAGCCATGATACAGTGCTCCTGGAGTACGGAAGTTCAAGGGCTCGGCACCGGCACCTTGACCGTACTGGGATTTGAACTCGCAACCTTTTTGATCTGTAGCCGGCTTTGCCTCTTATCAATACTCTGTAAAATTGCAATATGCAAATTAAAAAAAACAGAAAAAGCAAGTGGGTGTCTTAATAAACATTGCACTGGCATTATTTTAAAAAAAAACAAAAAACAAGCAATTAATTTCATTGGTGCATCACATGCATGTGTTACCAATATGCTTCGTGACTGTGTATTCACAGTCTTGCAGGATAATTTACTCCAAAGCTGATTTTAATATGCATCCACATTTGGAGGTGTAGGACCGGCCATATATGTGTGTGTGTGTGTGTGTGTGTATAATATATATATGTATGTATGTATATGTGTATATATATATATATGTGTGTATATATGTATGTGTGTGTATATATATATATATATATATATATATATATATATATATATATATATATATATATATATATATATATATATATATATATATTAGTGTATATATGTGTGTGTGTGTGTGTGTGTGTATGTGTGTGCGCACTCTATTTTGGACAATTATTGCTCCATATTACTACACAAGGTGTTTTACAGAGTGGTCTGCCATTGCACGCCAGCTCCACCGGCACAGTTTAAGCGTTCTGTTACATGTTCTCCCCGCACAGAAGCCGTGTTGTCAGTGTATTTTGGATTTAGCATACTGCAGGCCAACAACAACATCATTATCAAAAGTGACAAATGTTTCTCCGCAGTCCAGGAGTTTTATTAATTAGTGTCTGCCAACCCGTTGTTGTTCCAGGATGAGGATTATCAGGGAATCGTGCAGTATGCCGTGTCCCTGGTGGACGCACTGCTGTTCATCCACTATTTGGCAATAGTGCTGCTGGAACTGAGGCAGCTGCAGTCCTGCTTTTCGCTCTGTGTCATGCGCTCTACAGATGGAGAGACACGACATTACAACCTGGGACAGCTCAGGTGAGTTGTTTGTGTGCAGTGTCAGCACTTTGCAGCGGAGATTGCAAAGGTGAAAATGCGAACTATAAATCCAGTCGTGTGAAAAAATCATTTTAAGTCATTTGAAATCTGCGCCATTTGTAAATGACTCATAGGGATCCACAACCTTTTTTTTTTTTTGAAGGTCTTACAGAAAGCTTTAGATCTTGGCATGACGACACCACACACCTCAATAGCAAGGGGAACACCAGACACTAGATATGAGAGACTCCCTAAGCAGCTTCTAATCACCCAATCTTGAGCACCTGATTCTAATTTTATGGATTTGAAGGTGTGATAAATGTAGGGGTGTACTTACTTTTTCCAGATCACTGATCTGTCTTTTGTTCATTTAAAATTGTGGAGATTATTATAGAATTTTTCATCTGATAAAGTGTATCAGCTTTATTAATAGGCATTGATTCAGAGAGGAGCAAATGTTTGCTTGTCCAAATATGTTTTTAAAAAAAAATGCCTTGGGGTGTACTTACTTTTTCACATGACTATGCGAGTGCTGAACATGTCGGCTAAGGGACAGCCAGGTGTCTACATTTGAACCAATTATATGTCATAAAAACAATGATTTAAAAAGTGAACATGTTTTTGGCGCAAGTGCGTGCTTTTTTTTGTTTTTGTTTTTTTTTTAGCTAGAAGGTTCTGCATGGGCTTGCCGGTTCTCTACTCTTTTTAATTACTGCAGTGCTTTTCATGTTAACAAGCAGAACATCCATGTAAGTCCGAATCCAAGGCGTAATCAGAAGTGAAAGGCTTTTAGGTGATGAATGATCGGCATTTGCAGTCATTGTACAGGGTGTAGGTGCGATGAGAAGGCTGTGTGGGGTCATGTTTCTGCATGTTCGCTCCATGAACACCAAGACAGGAGTTGCTGCTTTGTTGTTGTTGTTTTGTTGTTGTTTTTTCTTAAAGGAACAATATGTTTCGATCTTTCTCTCTTGCTCTTTTTTTTTTCCTTTTCTTTTCTCTTCTCCTTCCAATGTTAACTGCCAAACACAAGCGATCAAGACCTTCATGCATGAGAGGTCTTGGATTCCTAAATCCACACGCATACATGTGCACACAGATGTATCGAAGAGAAAGGAATGAGCTGCACTCTGTCATCATTAGCATGACGGCATTTTGCTGTTGCATTATCATTATGCATCTCCCCAGGCCCTCCAGCCTTCACCCTGATGACTCTTTCCTCTTCTTGTTTGCGATCAGCCAAGAAGCGCCTCCCCTCCCCTCCCCTCCCCTGAAATATTACCCTTAAAGCCATAGCTGCACCAAACATACACACCAAGCAAGCACTTCTTAAAATAATAAAGTGATTGTTATTATTCTAATCAGTGATGAGTAATTCATTATAGCAAAAAAAAGGCACACGGTTTGGCCACTGTGCAGATTCATGACACTTACTGTACAGAGGAACAGTAGACAAGAGTAAGTGCAGCAGACAGCACCACAGCTCAATAGTAATTAGGCTTTGTTTGCTTATCATGCTCCTCTTAGCAACATGAATAATTGAGCAGAGGAGTGGAGGTTCTGCAGATCGAACATGAAACTCTTAAGAGTTTTTCCTCGCCACCGGCTCACTCAATAGGGATAAATTCACCCGTTTAAAATCTGTATCCTGTGTTTGTTTCCGGTAAAGCTGCTTTGAGACAATGTCCATTGTTAAAAGCGCCATACAAGTAAAATAGATTTGAATTGCTTGTAACAACTTTTGTCTTTCACTTGATAAGCTCGTGGGCTAGTATTAGTTTTTCTGTTAAAGATCACATTCTTAAACATTGAGTCGTCTTTCTCATGGACACTTTTTTTTTTTCGTCTCCGTACCTCTGTCGGACCATGTGTACATGCGGGTTTGTACAAATAGCAAGCACATGCTTCAGGCACATGCTGTGTTTGTAAGAATGAAATTAGCGTCCCTTAAAGCACGACACATGCTGCTGGGTGGGGCATGTGGCTGAACACTGAAGCGACTCTCCAGAGCGCACAGATTTACAACCACATAGCAATGCAATCTTAAATACAGCAAAAGGGATCAGTTTTGGTGTCTTAGGGTGGTTTGACAACTATTTCCTGAATGTACAATCAGAGTACATGATGCTTTTGGTTTGTTTGCGGTTTGTTTTGGTTGGCGTTCACACTGAATCGGGGCGGCTGTGGCTCAGGTGGTAGAGCGGGTTTTCCACCAATCGTAGGGTTGGCGGTTCGACTGCCGGCCCACGTGACTCCACGTGCCGAAGTGTCCTTGGCAAAGACACTGAACCCCACATTGCTCCCGATGGCTAAGATGCCTTGCGTGGCAGCTTAGCTACCATTGGGGTGTGTGTGTGTGTGTGAATGGGTGAGTGAGACACAGTGTAAAGCGCTGGTATAAGTGCAGACCATTTAACCAACAAACATCAAGCATGACCCCCCCCCCCCCCCCCCTCCACCAAGGGGGAAAACATACCAGGGTTCAATTCAGATGGACTGAACATTGCCTAGTGAAAGCACCCCCAATCACAACAACACAGAGATATAACAGGCCATAGATGAGGGATATTCTCAGCAGACTGTAAATCCACTCGATTGGTGTAAGCTCAAGCATCCTGGTAATAGCCCTTTAGTTTTCTTTATGCTGGACACGAGACATTTGGAAATAGCCACATGGTCCCCAATTCAGCTCGGTTTTTCAGAATTACATAATCATTTTCAGCACATCTCCTTATAAACTGCCAGCTGTTATAGCTGTTGCCCAATAAATAGTTGTTGCCACATGATATTCTGGAAGAGCAAGTTTAAGGCTATTGATGGTAACATGCATAAGCCAGAGACAGCTTAATGTATGCACAAAATCTCTTTATTGTAGCTGATCCACTGCTGATTATCAAATAGTGTGCTGCTTCAGTGTGACTCTTACCTCTGAACCACTTTCAGCTTGTGCAATGTGATCGGCCATTTTCATACTATATTAATGAAGATGAAGTTTAATACAGCATGCATGATATCCCTCCAAGAACATTACACTGGACAGTCCCCCAGGGTGGAGGCTCTCTTAATCTGCGGAAGCGTGCAAAACACAAAACAAACATTCAGTTGAAGCACAAGTGATTCTGCACTGGAACAACAGGTGCTTTCATCTCAGGGATCACTAGGATTTAAATGCAGAAGTTGTTGAAACCGTGAATAATGGCTCGAATGGGGCAGGAGCATGGCTCAAGCCTGAGATTTATGCAGGAGCATGACTCAAGACTGACTTGTGTGGGAGCATGGGTCTAGCCTCACGTTGGCTCAGGAGCATGGCTCGTGCCTGACAGTGGGGAAGGAGCATGGCTCTAGTCTATTTGGTAAAGAGCATGGCTCATGCCTCACACTGGCACAGAAGCATGGCTCGAGCCTGACAATGGGGCAGGAGTACGGCTCGAGACTGACATTAGTGCCGTAGCATGGCTCGAGCCTGACGTTGGGTCAGGAGCATGGCTCATGGCTGGCACTGGCGTAGGAGCATAGGTCTAGTCTCTCGTTGGGTCAGGAGCATGGCTCGTGGCTGGCACTGGTGTAGGAGCATGGATCTAGCCTCTCGTTGGGTCAGGAGCATGGCTCATGGGTGGCACTGGTGTAGGAGCATGGATCTAGCCTCTCGTTGGGTCAGGAGCATGGCTCATGGGTGGCACTGGTGTAGGAGCATGGATCTAGCCTCTCGTTGGGTCAGGAGCATGGCTCATGGGTGGCACTGGTGTAGGAGCATGGATCTAGCCTCTCGTTGGGTCAGGAGCATGGCTCATGGGTGGCACTGGTGTAGGAGCATGGATCTAGCCTCTCGTTGGGTCAGGAGCATGGCTCATGGGTGGCACTGGTGTAGGAGCATGGATCTAGCCTCTCGTTGGGTCAGGAGCATGGCTCATGGGTGGCACTGGTGTAGGAGCATGGATCTAGCCTCTCGTTGGGTCAGAAGCATGGCTCATGGGTGGCACTGGTGTAGGAGCATGGATCTAGCCTCTCGTTGGGTCAGAAGCATGGCTCATGGGTGGCACTGGTGTAGGAGCATGGATCTAGCCTCTCGTTGGGTCAGGAGCATGGCTCATGGGTGGCACTGGTGTAGGAGCATGGATCTAGCCTCTCGTTGGGTCAGGAGCATGGCTCGTGGCTGGCACTGGTGTAGGAGCATGGATCTAGCCTCTCGTTGGGTCAGGAGCATGGCTCGTGGCTGGCACTGGGACAGGAGCATTTTACTGACTACAGACTTGTTCAACTAGGTCAAACTGAGCTTACAATAGGGCTCCTCTCACTCACAATCTTCCCCAGCACATCATGAGAGTAGCATGGCCCCATTTTTAGTTTAGAGCAGACTGTTCCAAGCAAGAAAAATAAGAATGGAAACAAGAAACCTTTTTACTGCTGGCAAATACGACTGCAGGAAACTGCTGCAAGGCCACAGCCTTAATCAGGAAATGCTGACTAATTGTTAATAAGTTACACTCTGGGTAAAAATCACTGTGCAGTTTTGCATGTCTCCATTAAAGAAGAGGGTAAAGCATTGCATGCGGTTTTGCCAGTTTAGCATTTATACCTCTTTTCTTCTTGCTCGTGGCTTTACTTCTAATGCCAGGACTTTATTAGCGTCCTCCTGCGTCTGCTTCCCACACACAACAGCACTCTTCAAGAGAAACTTGAGCGCAAATTGCCAACATTCATTATCTCCCATCATTATCCATATTAGCTTTGTTTAGGCGAGCTATTCTTTTAATCTTACTCATGATCTAACCCGTATTTATCGTCCTTTTCGCCTTCCAGCATCCAGAGAGCAGCTGTGGCCATCTTGGAGAACTACTACAGAGATTTCCCAGTACACAACCCAGCACTTCTCACGGCCTCCAAATCGCGTGCTGCCAAACACCTGGCTGGCCTCAAGGTCTACAATGTGGACGGTGAGTTAACAGCCTTTCTTGTGGCTTTCAGATTTAACTGAAGAGGCCCTCTTATTGTTGACGTTCTTTCTGGTTGAAAATGATCTCCTTAACATATGAATCTTGTGCTGTTCAATGACCGCCAGGCCTTTTATGTATAATACAGTACATGTTGTTATATAATCAACTCATTGTGTTTATTTGAGCTGACCGTTTCCTCAGATTCCTCAGTGATATGCTATCATGCATGTATAGATCTAGATCAGGGGCGTCCAATCGTATCCGGGAAGGGCCGGTGTGGGTGCAGGTTTTCATTCCAACCCAGCGGAAGCCACACTTGAGTCTATTGTAAGCCAGGATCAACTGATTGAACAGGTGGAATCAGATGTGTCTCCTGCTTGGTTGGAATGAAGATCAGACACCTCTGATCTAGATATAAATACCGTTTCTCATAAATATGTACAGAATAGAACAGAACATGGGAGTTAACATTTTATTTTAGTTACTTCCTTTCCTTTGAATTTGCATTTGGCAGGTACTCGAGTATTGGTAACCCGGCCTCGCTCGTTGAGGTCCCTTTCTTGCAAAATTGAGCTCTAAACCGTATCATGATGTGCTAGGTTTAAGGTTGGAACCAGATGTTTGGGAACTTGATCCATATATAGTGTTATTTCCAGTACACAGTCAGTCGATGCTGTTATTCACGCTGCTTATATAGTATTTTCTGGTTTACTGTGCCCCTGCCTCAAAAGAGACCTTTAAAACTAAGCTGAAAGCGTACCTTTTGGATAGTAAGTGAAACTTTTTAAACTATATTGGCACATTTTATGAGCACCAAACGCACTGCTCTTTGTGAGTCTGACAGGACTGACACGTCCACCACACAGCACAAGCGCATGATCCTGTCAAGCTTGTTTTCACTTCCTTGGATTTCCTCGTTTGCCATGCGACTGGCTAGATTTCCCCAAAACCTATTGTCGTACAAGCGTCATACGCTCAGCTATAGACGGGAGAGTCAGTCTCTCACACCGCTTCGAGTACAATTGGGATAAACGTACGCTAGTAATCGTTTTTGGGAAACCTGACCGTCGTGATCGCCATGGACGATCGTGCCCTGCTTGCTTTTTGCAGGACGTTCACTGTCCCCATATGTCCACATCTTTGCATGAATCACAAATCTAGGAAATGGGGATGGGCGATATAGTTTTAAGTCCATATCACGATATTTTCTGGTATTTATTTGCGATAACGATATCAGTGACGATCTAAATATAGTACCGTGCACCACTGTTTTTATCTACAAGTGATCTCGAGAGCCTCAGAAACACAAACACTGATCTAAAAGTCAAACTGATTTTCTGTAGCCGAACCAGTTCCGGATTGTAGAGGTGCAGTAGCTCCTCGTTTAGCGATAAACTCCTCCTCGGCTTCACGTCAGCCTTTCCTCCGTACTCGTTTTCGCTCTGCACGTGAGCTGCGAACGGGTCGCACACCGTCACGCACAGAAACACTAGGCTTTAACACTATTATCACAGGAAGACTCATTCTTATCGTGAGGAGAATTTCTACCGGTATATCACAAAAACCATAAGATATCGCCCATCCCTACTAGGAAAGGGAAGCCTCGTTAGATACCGAATACGCTTGAACACACGCGCTCACTGAGCTTGAAACCCAATAGTCTTATTAAACTCGGCCATTTTAAATATTTAATCATGAGCTATATTGTTTTGTGACTGTATTCGTTTTTTGATTGATTTATTTCTTCGATTTTCTTCATGATTTTATTAACTTTATTGTATTTTCATTCATTCTGTAATGACGTTATAATAAATGAAGGTTTGCACGTGATGAAGTTTCCTGAGATTTAACTAAATGAAAAGTCAAGTCTCGTAGGAAGCCTGCTGCGTAATTTGCCGTAATGGGAGTATATGTGCGAGTTAAGCTGTGTAAGGCGATCAGATATTTGCACTACTTGATTTGATGATGTATTCAAGTACTACATGGGTTTCGGTTCCTCGTGCTATGATCTGGGAAGACATCATATTGCTTCTCATGCTGTTTAAATGCCTCCCTGTAGGAATTCTTTCTCAAAAAACAAATGTTTTTTTTATGTTTTGACCTTTTTATGCATTGCATTTTTTTTTCATCTAATAAAATGTCCCACTGAGGAAAAAGATTCATATCAGTGACTCCTGACAGTTAGTGGAACTAAAGCAGAACGTCGCTTTGGACTTCAGCATTGGATTCCACTAGTTCGTTAATGCTCCGCCTTTTATCTGTTTATCCTTTCGTTTCTTTATCTTTCTGAATCTCTCTCTCTCTGTCTGTCTGTCTTTCTCACTCTCTGTTTGAACAAGACAGCAGTTGTGTTGAATCAATAGTTCTCATACGCTTCAGCTCCAGAGTTGGCCCTGGGGAAGCAGAAATCCCTGAACTACTCACTACTGCCTGAGGAAGTGTGTCGCACTCTTACTCTCACAACCCCCCCCCCCCCCCCCTCCCCTTTCTCAAGCCCTCGCTACTCCTGCTCGTTATACTAGCAGCACGTGCAAAGCTTGAAGGCTGAGAGTCAGAAATAAATTAATATATATATATATATATACATTACCTGAATATTCTGCATTCATGATAACACGTTTGCTTAACAACTTATGAAGTATTAACATTCATTAGGAGTAATATTAGTTAAGGAAGATGGAACTGTATTTGAGAAAGGAACGGCGATTAAATTGTAGTTTGTTTGGGGGGGTTTTTTTTGCAGAAAACTTGGAACTAGAGTACATCGTAGATCGGATTGATCTCCACTGAACCCGACAGTATCTTCTGCTCGTAATCAACTGGTTTCTAATTCCAGTGCCGGAGAGCGTCCGCTCTTTTTCCCCGCTCTAACACACCCAACCTAACCGCGAAAAGCTTGGCTGATTAGTGAAATCAGATGTTACGTTAAAAACGTCTAACTATGGGGTTCATATTGGGAAGCGCAACATGAATCACACGTTAGTCAACATTTGCACATTCTGTTTTTGTTTTTTTTTTTCCTTTTCTTTCATTTTTCATGTCTCCTGCAGTCGAGTAATTAAACGCATCCCCAGCATCACTTATTCATAACGCCCAGCCCTCTTTTAACCTACATTAACATTTACTCCAGGAAGCCACAATCCCTGCTGCTGTAACAGTGCTTTAATTAGCATGCGCCGAACAATATCTTTTGATGTCTGGGAAGACGCGTATGAAGACGGACACTCGGTACCGCCCTAAGACACCGAGTAGCAGGGGAAAACAGAATAGCTGAATATGAATGAATCCAGGGCGCGGAAACAGAATTTGTGGAGCGTAGATTAGACTTTTAGATCAGGAGGCTGTTTCATCGTGAATGTTTGAATTTATGGAACGTGAGCACAGTCGTCCGTCATGGAAAAAGTTGCTATGCTGCCGGATTGTTCGTTCGATTCCAGATGTGCTTCCATATCTTTCAGTACACCATTAAGCTGACCGGTCTGCTCACACCAATTATCGCATCTTCTCTCTATCCAATGCCAACTTTACCACCTCGAGCAAGTCAAACGAACAAAACTGGACGCTTTAGAGTTTTATCCCGGTATCCAACATGCACGTTTCTTATGTTAGTTACAGTTATATCGTGTTTTTCTAGATACTCCATTAGCTTTACATAGTATTGGAGGGGGGAGGTGGGTCTCCTCAACCACCACTAGTGTGTAGCATCCACCACAGTGCACCGGCACCCCCAGCACACACCAGCTATTAGTGGAGAAGAGAGAATGATGTAGCCAATTCAGAGACGGGGGCCATGATAGATGAGGGCCACTGGGGGAATTTCGCCAGGACGCTGGGGTGCACACATTTCACATAAAACCAGGTGAAAAGAAAGTCCATTTATTTTGTTTATTTCAATCATGAACAAGGTCAGTGTAATGTCTTTCCTCCGTTATCATTCGCTAAATTTATTCTAGTAAATCACGGTTCACAGTCGCAAGCGATTAAACAAGACGAACGCGTTCGGTCTCGGCCCAGGCCACAGGCTCTTGTGACTGTAGATTGTTCCTAACACTGTAAGAGACTCATAGCTCTGGTGCTGCGTTCAGGTCCAGGAGGCAA